>NW_022631042.1:535138-561131 GCF_010015895.1 Lontra canadensis
GGGGGGGGGGGGGGGGGGGGGGGGGGATAAAGGGAGACACAGCTTCTATGACAGAAAGTCATTTTAGGCTCCCAGCTATTTTCTGCGATCTGTGCTCTAGTTGCCCAAGCACATGTCTTGCAGAACTTCCTCAAAAGTGTCAGAATTTAAAAAAGAAAAAAAAAAAAAATCTTGGTAGTTAAGGACTTTAAGGGAAAAAAGGGACTGCAAAAAAATTGAACAGTCTATCAGACAAGGAAAGAGCCTAGCCATATCAGAGACAATAAATAAGTAGAAAACACTTAGTGCTGGGTCAGAAGAAAACAAGGCCCTGCATTCCCTACCTGAGATAAGTAGCCCCAAATCCCATCTAGTTTATTACTTATTATTTTTTTTTTAGTGTCAACATTTCATGTACATTCCAGTTAGTGAACATACAGTGTATTAGTTCAGGTGTAAAATTTTCATTATTCATCATTTACATATGACCCCCAGTGCTCATCACAGCCAGTGCCCCATCTAGTTTATACAGTCTCTCAGAACATGCCCATATCCCCCTTCTCTTCACCCAGCAGTTACCTCTGCTTCATTATAATGTGAAAATCTCCACTCAAGGAGCAATACAAACTGCATGAACATAACATACAATGCATATATAAGCATGTTTCCTAAGTACTCATGCATGACATCACACCCACCTGGACATGGGATGACAAAACTCCCCTTTGTGAACATTCATCTTTGCCCTAAATAAAAGAAACCCACTCACCCCTAACTGGGGAGTCAGAGCTTTGTAACTAATTTCCCAACATCTAGTTTGCTTCAAAAAACATCCTTTGTAAGACAACTCTACCTGGAACAGTCACTATCTGTAACTCACCAAGAAGTGAACTCACTTTTGTTTTGTTACAATATTAGTCTTAGGAGACAATTTTTAATACAGAAGCCAATAAACAAGTCTCTGCAAGGCCTTGGAGAAATGTTTTGGCTTCAGATGGTAAAATCTGATTTAAATGGAAATGAAATCTTATGGAAAAGCATGTTGAAAAAAACCACTTAAAAATTGTTGTTTTGTGTTTAGGCTTGAGAGTGCGGAAGGAAATCAAGTCTCAAGTCTTATTGAAAGATGGGAAGCAGTACAGGACAGAATGAACATTTACCTTCCTTTCTAGACTGAGTAAATGTAACCCTTTTTCTGAACCTTTGGCTCGGCCAGAGTAGTGGACTTAGAGAAAAAAATGTCAGTGAGCTGTAGTATGTAGTCTGATGACATTCCAGTTGAGGTGACTACTCTGTCCTAAGCCAGTAGTGTAGTTCTTTCTCAGTTCCTGTTAAGACTATCTTGCCATTCATAAGAAAGCAGTGAATATTTTGCTACGGTTTTCCATTCTTTTATGTGTAAGCAAACTGTTATGTTTAACAAGCATCTTGAGCAAGAGCAGAATTTATTTCATTTCAATTGAAAATAAATCCTTTTGTATTTAACTCAATTTTGCCTGAGAATTAAGTATTTTGTGCAGCAAAAACTAGGCACAGATCTCACATTAAAGGAATTTCAGTTCTTTACTTGTAGCATAAAAATACTTTTTGTACATACACAAGCTTATAAAAAGGGTTCAAGGAAATAAAGCCTTTATATAGTAATTCTGTAATTACTATGCCTAGCTATCCACTTCAACAATACCACTCCATAAGGCATGTTTTTTCAAGTCATAGAGATTTGTGTCTTAGACTAATTTGTTTTCATATTGTTTTGGATTATGGCTGAGTTAAAATTTGCTATTGAACACTATCAATAACATTAATGAAAATCAACTTTGATTTTACTTCAATAATTTAACAAAAACTGAAATTTACCTTATGAATTTTAAAAATTTATACAAAGAAACAAAATTAAATTTAAGAAAAGGAGATTCTTCCTAAGAGTCTTTTTTGTTCTTCCCAAGAAGTTTGCCTTTAGTTTTAAGAACCTTGAAATAGATGCTAAACAAATCATGAACAATATATTTGCTTTATTAGCAACTTTATAGAAGAAATTTGTGACAAGAATTTAAAATCTAATTGAATAGAAAAACTATAATTTCAATTACCTGCCTTTGTGACATAAAGTGGATATAGTTTATGGGGATGGTAAGCTACACAGAGTGAGCTAATGCATTGGGTAAAATAATCACATCCACAAGAAAATGTCATTCTCTACTTAAAATAGCAGTGAAAGTTATTACTATAATATCATATCTACAAATTAATGACCTCATTAAGTTACTAAAAGCTGTGAATATAATAACTTCTTGTGTGGGTAAACCTAAAAATTATTCCAAAAAATTCCCCTGAGTGAAATGATCAAGAAATATTGCTCTTTATTATAGATTATGTAGATATATTACATAGATATAAATATACAAGCATAGAAGAAAAAGAAGAGAAAGAATCTTTTTCAGTTATAATGCCATACCACTGTTCAAGTACTCTAGTGTGCACCTTATAAAAAGGTGGGAAGATGGGAAGCACTACAGGACATAACCATATACATGTATAACCATATACAACAGGACATAACCATATAGATATATAACCATATACAACTCTCCCACTTAGGAAATCAACATTTCTACAATGCTATGTTCCAGTTCAGAGACATCACTGTAATTTTGCCAGCCATTGCAGGAATCTATCTTTTCCATTTCTAGTCCAGCTACTTGCCCAGGAAACAGTCGCTTATGATTCTCATGTTTCATAAATCTTCAGTCTGAAAGAGTTGTTTAATCTGTCCTGTCTTTTATATCCTTAACAGTCTTGAACTTTTGCAAGTTTTTACATTATAAAATGATCCACCACCTGGGTCTGGAGGATATTTCCTCATAAACAGACTCTAGATTTCTCCACGGGAAAATCACTGTGAAGAGAGCTATTTCAGTATTATACCAGCACACTGTTCCTCAACAAAGCCTCAGCCACCATCATTATTTTCGCAGTTATTAATGCCTATCATTACTTCCTTATTTTGTTATTTTATTAAAGAAGAGCTTTCTTTTCTCCTTTATATATTGTGTCAGTATGGACTCATGAGTTTGTTTTGTGAAAGGGGATATAATCTGATAGTTTTAATTATTTTGATGCCCAATTGTCCTAGATAATACTCAGTGAGAGAACCATCAGGTAGGCTTTTATATACTTCGACATGTCTTTATCAGTCTTTGAGCCCGACTTCACTTTCTGGTATGTTATTCCTGGACAAGAAGACTTATTAATGCAGATGATTTTTAGAAGCCCAAAATAATGGTTAGTGGCTATCAGTAAGCCTATACTCATCTGTGAACACACACACACACACACCCCTGATTCTCATTATTTATAGCATAAAAATAGACTTTATTCTACTAAGTCATTGCAAGTTCCAAATTAGGAAACACTGAATCATTGTCCCTGTGGATATAGGGTTAATTTCCTAACAGTGTCTGGTCACACTTCCACCAATTGATCAATACATGACCATATTCTATGCGTGTTTCTGGTTGAAAACATATTTTTTAAATATATATTATTAATTCATTAACATAAAACTCATGGTAACAGTGTAAGTCAAACCTGAACAAAACTTATCTAAAACATGTGTTTTTTCCATAAGGCACATCATAGTTACTTTGTACTTAGGAACACTAGATGGAAGGGCACCTGGGTGTCTCATTTAGATAAGTGACCAACTCTGGATTTTGGCTCAAGTCATGATCTTGTGGTTGTGAGATGGAGCCCGACTTCAGGCTCTATGCTGGGTGTCTAGCCTGCTTAAGATTCTCTTTCTCCCTCTCCCTCTGCCCCCTTTCTCTCCCTCTCTTAAGTAAATATGTTAATTAATTAAAATTTTTTTAAAAAGAACATTAGACAGAACTTCAGCACTATGCTTGGGGGCATTTTAAGCATCAAAATCTGCCCCCTCCCATACAGAAATGTGAAAACCATGCACTAAGCAGACTGAAAAAAAAAATGTGTTCACAATATGGGCATTTAAACAAAAAGCAGGGCATTGTTTTGTTTGCCCTGAGTTGGCAACATGCAAGTTAGACAATTCTGATTTTTTTATAACTCTTTTCATGTCTGCAATTAACTATGAAAAGACTAGGTTGATTTGGGGGTTATAAATAAATTCTTGCAAGCAAACGAATCCTGAAACGTAATCCATGAATAATTGGGATTAAGTTGTATATTTAAAAAGATGGTAAGATTTCATACCGATATTTTCAATTCCAACCCCAAATCTCAAAGTTCAAACTGGACTTTGCCCCTGCCATGTTTTCGAATCCTTTGTTAGTGTGTTATATAAGTGTATATGCAACTATTCCCATTGTGTTGACTTATTTGCCCAATCAACAAACTTGACATAAAATAACCAAACTTCCAGTCACTCTGACCACCTTTTCTACCTAACCTGTCACTATCCTGTTCCCTAGGATAGAAGGACGTGCTCTAGATGCCTTCTTCTGGCCCCCCTCCATATCACTGCCCTACTTTCAGGAGCAAGGAGCATTCAGTGTTCAGCTTCCTTGGGTGTCTGATCTTACTACCTACACCCAGGAAGCACTTCTTCCCTCTTATCACTTGCTTCCTGGAACACAGACAATCCAGGTTGAGTCAGTGACTACTAATAAATTCCTGGGTAGTAGAGTAGGGTTATGTTAAACCTTATATAAAATCACCAATTACTTTTCAATAACATTTTACCATTTTCTTCTTCATATTGTAGCCAACATTTGATGCTGTCTTTTTAATTGTAGCCATTTGCTATGAGGTCATATCTATTAATGTAATTTTTTCCCTGATAACTAATAATGATGAGTCCTTTTTATGAAGTTTCTGTTCAAGTGTTTTTGCATATTTATTTATTTATTTATTTAAGGAACAACTTACCTACAGTGACATGCTCAGATCTTAAATTACTTCAGAATCAGGGTTTGAAAATCTATCAGCTTCTACACCCCACCTGAGTATCAAGGCTCAGATCATTTCCCCATGACTCCAGAGTATTTTCATGTGTCTCTTGTCAATCAACACTCAAACAACAAATTCATCCACCACCAAACATCAAGCAAAATCATTTCTATCACCATAGTTTAGTTTTACCCATTCTGCAATTTCTTACACATATTTTTTGGTGTGTAAAACTTATTCAGCTGAATATAATTGTTTTTAATATTTATCCATGTGGTTGCATGCATCAGTAGCTCATTCTTTTTTATGACTAAGTGGTATTTAGTTTTATGATTATACTGCAGTTTGTTTATGCCTTTTCCCATTGATGGGCATCTGTGTTATTTCCACTTCTGGGCTACTCTGCATCAACATGCTATAAACATTATGTCCAAGACTTTCAACAGACTTACTTTTTCAGTGTTCTAGTATACATAATTAGGAGTGCAACTGCAAGGACACAGAGTAGCTGTATGATTAACATTCATAGCAACTGGCAAAGAGTTACCCTAAATATTTTCTCCCTTTAGTACACTTAGATCGTCTGCTATTTTATTTTTTAATTGTAGGAGGGTTTTGTTTATTTTTTTAATCCATCAGCAAAGTCCTGTGTAAACACTGCTCCTTATGATGCAGCCATCATAAAACCTACAAAACAATGAAATAAGAGCCATACAGTTACATGATAAAAGCATTATCATCCCCAAACCAAAACCTAGCAAAAACGGTCTTTCTGAAATGAAGGTTAGATAAAAAATAAAAGATACAAGTAACAACTTAGCAGTGCTTTTCTACAGGTTTTTTAAGATTTTATTTCTTTATTTGACATAGAGAGAGAGATCACATGTAGGCAGAAAGGCAGGCAGAGGGGAGGGGGGGAAGCAGGCTCCCCGCTGAGCAGCGAGCCCGATGCTGGGCTCAATCCCAGGACCCTGAGATCATGACCTGAGCTGAAGGCAGAGGCTTTAACCCACCAAGCCACCCAGGTGCCCCAGCAGTGCTTTTCTAGAGAGCAAGGGACCAAAACTTAAGGTGTTGTTTTGGCAAGATTTGCATACTCCCATGTACTGATAAAGTGTGAAAATGTAAAACTGTATTACATTTTTCACCCCATATGCCTAGGCTATGAAAGCATAAAAGATGACAATGATTTTCACTACTGTGGATGATTCCTAACTCAGAACTCTTCAATTCTGTTGTAGGGGAGCAAAGACTTTCCCTCTGACAATCCTACATTTGATAGCTTAGCCTATGAAATAAACTGAAACAAATTAACTGGAAAATAGGATACAAATTGATGGGTTTTTAACTCCACGCACAGGAACATCACAGGGAAAGAGTGAATACCCCAAAGGCAGGGAATTGTGAAAGCTTATCCACCATCTTAATAAAAGAATGGGCAGAGGGGTGAAGGCATCTCAGAAGAAAGCCAATGATTTTGAGCAATGATGAAAGGGCCCTTAGAAGAATGGATGGGAGATAGCATAGTTTGTGCCAAACTGGTGTCAACTTCTCGTTTTCTTTCTGTGACAATAGTCAGCCTTCTCTGGGTGATGAAACACCCAGGGAGGGGATTTATCATGATCGAGATCCTTGGAGGATCTCTCTTTATGCAGGGAGGGGAATTCAGAGACAGACTTCAACTCAAAATAATCTATATACCAAAGGGATGTGTGTTGGGATCACACGTCCTGAACTCCTTCATTATCAATGTAGTGTAGTTAATTTAGGTTAATGTTCCAAGAGAAAATCTCAGAGAAGTCCACTTAAAGGCAATGAAAAGTAAGCAAAGGTAAACTAATACTAAAGAAGAGTCTATAATGGAAAGAAGAAACCACACTTGTCAAAGTAACAAATTTGTGAGTCTTTGTTCGGTTACAGTCTCAAATCTATGTGCTTCTTAGGAAGGTAGAAAGCTACAGACTTCCTGGCTTGGTATGTCAGAGCACAGAGTCTGGAGCAGAGTACGAATCTAGAGTTAAATTAAGAACATGGGGAGAAGGAAATCAAATGAGGTAAATGCCAAAACCTGCATGTAAAACTTATGCAAATCTTTTGCTGACCACTAAATTATACAACCACAGGGAAGGGCCAGGGGATGGTAGGGGTAGGGGGAGGTGGTGGAGTCTGACCAAGAAAAAGCAGCTTTTACAAACTAAAAAATCTCAGCAGAGATTTCAGTTACCATTATCTGAAGGGAAATCCAGTCTGGAGTTTGAGTCCATTCAAATTATCTGTATGCTAGAAGAAAATCACTCCTCAGAGACATCACAGACTCTGACCTTCTAAATACATTGTTCAAAATGTACAATATGCACTGCACAATCTATTGATCCAAATCTGAAATTAAGGGGCATCTGGGTGGCACAGTCAGTTGTACTCAACTCTTGGTTTCAGCTCAGGTCGTGATCTCAGGGTCATAAGATCTAGTACTGCATCTGACTCTGGGCTCAGCATAGAGTCTACTTGAGATTCTCTCTCCCTCTCTGTCTGCCCCTCCCACTTGTGCTCTCTCTAAAATAAATAAATCTTTGAAAAATTTCAAACTAAAAATAAGCAAATGAATATGTCAACAGGAAAATGACTCACACTAAAGAAAAAAATCAGTATTTGAAAGTAATCACAATGTTGCACAAACTAGAAAAGGAATTTAAATAAACTGTTATAAACACATTAAAATATGTAAAGAAATGCATACACATAACCTCAAAAAATAAAAATTAAAAACATGGGACTTATAAATTTGAGAATTTTAATATATTTTTCAAAAATTCAGTAGATGGGCTTAACCACAGACTAGAAAGAAGAAAACATGTATGAAGTCAAGGACAGAATGGTAGAAAATACCCTTTCTAAAGGATACTAAAAAGGACTACTAACAATAAACAAGTAGAATTTGAAATTAAAAACACAATATCACTTACATTAACATATCCCAAGTGAAACACATATAAATCTAAAAAAAGCATGTAGAAAATCTACATGAGGAAGAATGTGAAACTCATGAATGAAATCAAAGAACTAAAGAAATCTGAAGATGTTCCAGTTTCATTTTTGAGAAGGCTCAACACTGTCAAGATGTTAGTTCTTCCCAACTTGAAATACAAACTCAACACAACCCTAATTCCCGCAAGTTTTTTATGGTCATTAACAAACTGATTCTTAAATTTGTAGGAAGAGATAAAGGCCCAGAATAGTACACAACAGGGAAGGGGAAGGACACAACTGGAAGACTGATATTACCCAACTTGAGACTTAATGTAAAGTTACAGTAACCAAGACAGTGTGGTGTGTGTGAAAGAACAAATGGATCAACAGAACAGAAGAGGGAGCCCAGAAATAGATTCACACAAATATATTAAACTGACCCTTGACAAAGAAGGAAGACAATGAAGTAAGAGAAGTCTCTTTAACACAAATAGTGTTAAAACTGGATATCCAGAGGCGCCTGGGTGGCTCAGTGGGTTAAAGCCTCTGTCTTCAGCTAAGGTCGTGATCTCAGGGTCCTGGGATTGAGCCCCGCATTGGGCTCTCTGCTCAGCAGGGAGCTTACTTCCTCCTCTCTCTCTCTGCTTGCCTCTCTGCCTACTTGTGATCTCTGTGTCAAATAAATAAATAAATAAAATCTTAAAAATAAAATGGACACCCACATGCAAAAAATGAATCTAGACACAAATCTTACACCTTCCAGAAAAATTAGCTCAAAATGGATCATAGACCAAAATATATAACACTAAACTATAAAACTCAGGAAAAAAAAGAAAAACAGAAAAAAATCAAGATGATCTTGAGTTTGGTGATAATTTTGTGTTTCAACCTGAAATGAGTGATCCATGAAAAAAATTAGTAGGTTGGAATTCACTAAAATTAAAAATATATTCTCTGTGAAAGACACTGTCACATAGGGGTGCCTGGGTAGCTCAGTCATTAAGCGTCTGCCTCTGGCTCAGGTCAAGAATGGGATCAAACCCCACATCAGGCTCCCTGCTCAGCAGGAGGTCCGGTTCTCCCTCTGTCTCCCACTCCCACTCCACCTGCTTGTGTTCCCTCTCTTGCTGTCTCTCTCTCTGTCAAATAAATATGATAAAATATTTTTAAAAAGACACTGTTATGCAAATAAAAAGGCACAGACTAGTAGAAAATATGTACAAACATGTATGATGAAAGAATGGTATCTGATATATATAAGGAATTCCTAAAATACAATATTAAGAAAATAACCTAATTAAAACTTGGATAAAATATGAATAGATCCCTCACAAAAGAAGATACACAGATAGCAAGTAGGCACTTGAAAAGATGTTCAGCATCCTAAGTTGCCAGGGAATTGCTAATTAAAACAATGAGATAGGGGTGCTTGGGTGGCTCAGTTGGTTAAAAGCAGATAAAAGTAATTTTATTTATTTATTTATTTATTTTTAAAGATTTATTTATTTATTTATTTGACAGCTAGAGGTCACAAGTAGGCAGAGAGGCAGGCAGAGAGAGAGGAGGAAGCAGGCTCCCTGCTGAGCAGAGAGCCCAATGTGGGGCTCAATCCCAGGACCCCAGGATCATGACCTGGGCCGAAAGCAGAGAGGCTTTAACCCACTGAGCCACCCAGACGCCCCTATTTACTATTTTAAAATGAAAACCTCTGACTCTTGATTTTGAATCAGGTCATGATCTCAGGGTTGTGAGACCAAGCCCCATGTCAGAATCTGCACTCAATAGGGAGCCTGCTTAAGATTCTCTCTCTCCCTCTGCCCCTACCCAACTCAACACATGCAAATGCGCACTCTCTCAAAACAAAGGAATGAAACAATGAGACACCACTCGACAGCTTTTTAGAGCACCAAACATCCAAGACACTGACAACACCAAATGCTGGTGAGGATATAGATCAATAGGAACTCAAATAGATGGTTGATGGAATGCAAAATCTATAACCACTTTGAAAGACAGTTTGACAGTTTCTTACAAAAATTAGCATAGAGTCCAACATGTGCACTTTATGGCATTTACCTAAATAAATTGAAAACTCGCATACAGAACAAATGTGGAAGATAAATATCCACACAAAATCTTCCACAGGAACGTTTATAGCAACTTCACTGATAATTGCCCAAACTTGAAAGCAACCAAGATGTCCTTCAACAGGTAAATAAACAAACTGTGACACATCCAGGTAATGGAATATTGTTCAGGGCTAAAAAGAAATGAGCTAACAAACCATGAAATGACATGGGAAAACTTAAATACATATTGCTAAGTAAAAAAAAGCCAATCTGAAAAGTTTATGTACTGTATGACATTCTGGAAAAGATAAATCAGTGGAGGTAGTAAAAACACTCAACAGTTGCTAGGGGGTTGAGGGGAGGGACAGAGGGGAAAATAGGCAGAAAATGGCATTTTTAGGGCAGAGTATCAGGTATATTACTGTAACAGTGGATACATGTAGTTCTATATTTGTCAAAAGCAATAGAATTGACAATAGGAAGAAAGTAAATTAAGAACTTTGGTTAACAATAATGTAATTGTATTGACCCATCCTTTTAACAGCTGTATCTCACTAATACAAGATACTAATAGTGGGAAACTGAATGTATGGTGGTGTGAAGGTATATAGGAACTCTCTGTACTTGCAGCTCCTTTTTTGGTGAAATTAAAACTTCTCTAGGGGTGCCTGGGTGGCTCAGTCTGTTAACTATCTGATTCTTGATTTCAAGTCAGGTCATGGTCTTTGAGTTGTGAGACTAAGCCCCACACCAGACTATGCACAGGGCATGGAGCCTGCTTGTGATTCTCTCTCCCTCTTCCTTTGCCTCTGCCCCTCCCCAGCTCCCTTTCAAATAAATAAATAAATAAAATGTTTAAAAAAAACTGCTCTAAAAATAGGGTCTATTAATAAAAATCATAAAATAAAAATTTAACAATTTAAATCACTGCAGTACAAGTAAGTAGACTAAATTCTCAGAAGACTGAGATTTTTGGGCTAGGTGAAAAATCTAGACTCAAGTATATGGTTTTACTAAAGATACATGTTAAATCAAAAAGCACAAAGACACTGAAACTAAAAAAGAAGCAAAATTATGTAGTATGCATCTTGAATCATAATAAAGCAAGAGTGACTAGAATAATTGTCTAAATACAAGAACAAATAGTGAGACAAGGAATATTACCAGAGGGCAGAAGTGACAATCTATAATGACTACAGGCTCAATATATCAGAAAAACTTAACATTTATAATTATGTATTCTCCAAATAATAGAAATAATGGAACTGCAAAATAGCTGAAGTATGATATGGCAAAACTACCAGGAAAATCCATAATCATAATTGTGATCTTTAACACCACTCGGTAATTGACAGGCCAATTAGGTGATGTATCAATAGAGATATGGAAGACCTGAATATCACTATTGATTACTTTATCCCAAATGGTATTCCTAGAAAACTACATCCGATATCTAGACAATACAAGGTCTTCTCTGGAATACATGAAACGTTTACCAATAAAACACTGAGCTGAGCCAGAAAACAAATGTCCTTCAATTTCAAAGGAGAGCACTCTTTCAGACTATGTCCTCTGCCACAAACAGAAGCAAATTAGAATCCGTAAAATTAGACACCTAAGAAAGTCCCAAGTATTTCAAAATAACAACAACAACTTGCTTTTTAATAACACATAGGTCAAAAAAGAATTCATGGGTCAATTTAGAAAATTACAAGCAATTTTAAATAAATTATGATGAACATATCACATACCAATATTTGCAGAAGGCATTTACTATGCTTAGAGAGAAAAACATAGCTTTATATTCTTATGATAGAAAATAGGAAAAGCCAAAGATCGATTATGTAAATGTTCATCTTACAAAGCTAGAGAAGGACAAATTAAATGACAGGGATGGAGAAGAAGGGAAATAATTCAGTAAAGAACCAATGATGTAGCAAATAAATAGTAAATTAACAAAGCCAAAAGTTCAGAAGTTAGTCCTTTGAAACTATAAAGAAAATGATAACAACCTGTAACAACAGTGACACCAGAAGAGAGAGAGGAAGGATACAAAGAAAAGAGAAGACTGCTATAGTCAATGTATGATGTAAGGTAAAAAGTTCTTAACACGAAAATTCCAAGAATATCAAAAATAACTATTATGAACATCTTTATTCCATTACTTTGTTGAGTTACAAAAGTTATCCCAATTTCTATCTCATTCTTAAGAGTTTTGGACAACTAGAGGAGGGAGCAGTCAGGATGGTGGAGGAGTAGCAACCTGAGAGGATATCAGGTCGCAGGAGTTCAATTAGATAGTTATTAAATCACTCCAAACACCTACAAATCCAACAGGAGATCAAAGAGAAGAAAAGCAGCAATTCTAGAAACAGAAAATTGACCACTTTCTGAAAGGTAGGGCCGGTGGAGAAGTGAACACGAAGCAACAGGAAGATAGACCGCGACGGGAGGAGCCGGCTCCCGGCAAGTGGTGGATCAACGGAGCACAAAATTTGAACTTTTAAAAGTCTGCTCCACTGAGGGACATCACTCCAGAGGCTAAGTGGGGGTGGAGCCCTCATGGGACAGTGTGGTCTCAGGTCCCATGGGGTCACAGAAAGATCAGAGGTGTCTGAATATAGCAGATCTCACAGGTATTAGAGCAGGGAAGCTGGCTACAGAGACAGAGCTGAGGAGTGAGCTCTTAGTTTGGGATTATCCTAACTGTGATCCGTGGCACAATCAGACCACTGCTCTTTGAGCAGGGACCCCACAAGTGGCAGATCTGGGGAGAGCCACCGGAAGAGCAGAGTGTCAGGAATCTGCTGGGTTTGGAGACTCCAAATGGAACTGTGTACCAGAGACAGAAATGCTCGGTCACAGGCCAGGTGAGCTCAGAGTGTGGCCGGAGACCAGGGAGATGGGGGTGATTGAATGCTTTTCTCTGAAGGTGCACTGAGGAATGGGGCCCCAAACTCTCAGCTCCTCCCGCTGGAGATTGGGAGACCACCATTTTCATTCTCATCCTCCAGAGCTCTATGGAAAGTGTTCAGGGAACAAAAGCTCCCAAGAGTGAATTTGAGCAGATTACTTAGCCCAGCCCCTGGCAAGGGCAAGGCAATTCCCCCTTGGGCAAAAACATTTGAGAATGACAGCAATAGTCACCTCCCCCAGAAGATCAGCAAGAACATTCAGCCAAGACCAAGCTCACTGATCAAGAACAGCAGAATTCCAGAAGAGGGGAAAGCAAAGCATGGAATTCATAACTTTCTCCCCATGATTCTTTAATCTTATAAAGTTAATTAAATGTTGTAATTTTATTTTTTTCTTATTCTATTTTTTTTAACTTTTCCTCTTTCCTCTTTTAATGTTTTTTAATAGTTTATCTCAACAATACCTTTCTAAAAAAATTTTTTTTAACCTTCATTATTGTAGTCATATTTTATCCTTCATTGTATCTAACTTTATTTTTTATATACATATACGGTTTTTTCTTCTAAAAAATTTTGGAATAAACTTCTAATAGATCAAAAAATACCCTAAATCTAGCACAGGGCTTTGTTATAGTCTCCAGCCTGAGCAAATTCTCTCTACTTTCTTTTCCTTTCTTTTCCCAACCAACCTATCTTACTAAATCCTTTTTTAGAAAATTTCTAAAAAAGGATTTGGTAAGATCCTTTAAAATCTTTAAAAAAGATTATTTTAAAACTATATATATATATATATATATATACTCACACACACATTATGTATATATATATATATGTATATATATATATATATATAGTTTTAAAATAATCTTTTTTAAAAACTTTTTATCCCCTTTCTTTTCCTCCCAATTTCGGGTCTCTTCTGATTTGGTTAGTCTACATTTTTCTGGGGTCTTCGCCACCCTCTTAGTATTTTATTCTCTCGTTCATATATTCTTAGCTGGATAAAATGACAAGGCGGCAAAAGTCACCACAAAAAAAAGAACAAGAGGCAGTACCAAAGGCTAGGGACCTAATCAATACGGACATTGGTAATATGTCCATTTTAGAGCTTAGAATGATGATTCTCAAGGTGCTAACTGAGCTTGAAAATGGCATGGAAGATATTAGAGAAACCCTGTTTGGAGAAATAAAAGCCCCTTATGGAGAAATAAAAGAACTGAAATCTAACCAAGTTGAAGTAAAGCTATTAATGAGGTGCAATAAAAAATGGAGGCTCTTACTGCTAAGACAAATGAGGCAGAAGAGAGAATTAGTGATAGAGAAGACCAAATGATGGAGAATAAAGAAGCTGAGCAAAGAGAGACAAACAACTACTGAATGAAAAATGACCCAAACAAAAAGTACATTGTTTATCTCATTCACATATAGTAAAAAAAACCCCAGGTACTTTAGAGGTCAGGACTGTGGTTATCCTTTCATGTGTCAGTGACTGCAAGGGAGCGTGAGAAGTAATTATTAGATACGGACAGTATTCTAGCTCTTCATTTTGGGGCTATTTATACAGATATAATCAGTTTGTAAAAATTCATCCTAATTTCTCTGCCTTCCCTCTTAGCACTTACGTTGCTGTCAAAGCAAACCATTTATAACTCAACCAGATCAAGTCAATACCCTGCTTAAAATGTATGTGTTTGCTCATGAGGTTTCTTTGGTCTGGATGACCTCACCTACACCTTACTCTAAGTCTTACTCTTTTCTTAAACTTAGTTCAATTGTCAGCACCTCTGTGAATACCAAAGTGACCATCCAGGTCTAGAGATGACCCTGTGCTTACTTCTGCTGTATCACATCAAATGTAAAAGTTTCGAGTCCCAGGTTAAAAAAAGAAAAAAAAAAAAAAAAAGGATTCTCTATCAGTGTAGTAACATCCATATCTTTAAAAAGCAAAATAGGTCTTATTTATTTACTAATATATTATATATATATTTATATATATACAAATATATATAATTTATATTTATTACCAGTTACTCAAGAGTTGCATTTGAATCTGATAGCAATTATTAATTGAGAAATATTATGAATATTATTTTCTCTATTCTTCTACCAGAAAGGATGATTCCCTATTCTGCAGTTTTGCTTGCTTTTGCTGGTCACCTGCTTTCTTTAAAACCAATTTGTCTGCCGGTGTATCTATCACAAATGGAATGTTTCTGCATTGTTGGTGATTCATTGGGAATGATGGGTGCCAGCAATGTGATTTCTGACTTATTTTAAATTTTAGCTACGGGCTGACTAATGTTTCTTTGAGTCCACTTCTATGACAGAAACAATTTGTATCAACATAAAGGAACGTTAGCAAGTTTACCTCAAATTCCTCAGGGAGGAGGAAGCATTAATATATCTGAATTGGAGAACAAGGTTTATTCATGAGTCCAAATTTGGGAGATAATGACATTTCTGCAATGGGAGGGCAGTTTTTCCTGATAAAGTGAACCTTGTTTATGACTTCCTTCTCTATCTGTTATTAAAAAATTCAACAAATGCCTACTGATTGGCCAATCCTGATACAGGCAATGATAATTTCTGAGAATGCAATTTTATACAAATAATTATGGTTTGTGTAAAAAGAAACATTATGGTTTTAACAGAGATGGCAATTTAATCATTTAAAAAACAAAAGAAACCAAATGTGGTGATTATAAAAGATAAAATAAATGAAGTCATGAGGCCATTTAATGAGGTGTTTTACCTTATGACATCAGTACTGACTAGAAGGTAGCCAATTTTCTTCCCCAATTTCTGCTGATAATCTTCTCACACTTGGCTTAAGAAAAGATTTCTCCAAGAAGGCTTATTTGAGTAAATCTATTTCACTTTGCATGTTCCTTTACCCTGAGTATGCTCAGGCACTTGTACCATAATAGGATGTACTTGCTTACATAGAACTTTGCTTTTTTTTTAAGATTTTATTTATTTGACAGAAAGAGAGAGAGACAGAGAGATTGATCGCAAGTAGGCAGAGAGGCAGGCACAGAGAAAGGGAGAAGCAGGTTCCCCACTGAGCAGAAAGCCTGTTGCAGGGCTAGATCCCAGGACCCTAAGACCATGACCTGAGCCAAAAGCAGAGGCTCAACCCACTGAGCCACCCAGGTGCCTCTACATAGAACTTTTTAATGGTAGTTTAGTATATAAATTTTATAACTTCTATTAGATTACCAAGTTTCTGGAATATTCTGTTCATTTTACTTCTCATAATACCTTGTGAGCTCCCGTTCACACAAAAGGCTTTCCTAAGTACTCATTTATAGTGCTTAATGAATCTACATGGAGTTAAGGAGTTAGGGAGTAGAAGAAGGGAGGGATGCTTTACAGGTGAAAAGTCTTTAATTCTACAAATACTTCAGTAAATTATTAAGGAGCTCATCCCCGGGAATTGTCACATGCAGACAGTCACTGTTTCATTCATTCAGTCCAAAATTCACTCTGTGTGTTCCTAGCTAGGAGAGAGGTCTCAGAGCTAGGCTAAGCTTTCTGAGACAGTATAAGGAATTTTAGGACATCTAAGTTATTCAGATTTTATGCTCATAAGGAACACAATCTGCAGATGTTAAATTAGCCAACAGGGAGTCTATTTGCTGGCCTATAAATGTCAAGGAGGCATACTAGAACAGATAAAAGAGACCTAAGAAGAATTTACGTAGGTGATGTGAAGCTTAAACCTCATTCCACAGATGAGAACTGTTTCCAACTATAGAGGGATTAAAAAAAGGTGTTTTATTTTCTTCAAGTTTTTTGAAGAGCAAAATAATAAACGAAAAAAGGTTGCTTCCCTTTTATGTTGCTCCATATAATTCTCATATTAAAAAAAAAAGAGTGATGCATGCATTTAACTGCATTTTTAAAGGCCATAAATTAGCATCCATTGGCCTTAATATCTCCATCTCTTGCATAATCATCTGCTGGGTGAATGTCACCTGAAGCCTGGTGTTCTTGTTCAGTGGCTCATCTTCACATGATGCCTCAGACCCACGGTGTCAGCTGATTTAATTGCAGACTTTTGTTTGCTGATATTTCTATCGACTTGTTTTAAAGGTTATTCCCATTAGGAATTCCCATCTGTATATGCAGAATGAAAATCTGAAATTCAAGAATTTGAGCTCAAGGTAAGTGTTTTAAAATAGCTAATATCAAAGTAGAATTATAAGAAAAAGAAGAAAACTATGACTTTGGAAAAAATATGTCTTTGTAATATATTTGATATGCCACGGAGTGGGTTTTCCGATGTTTGAGCTTTAAGAGCCAGTAAAATAAATCTTAGCAAAAATAATTAATGGTATTGAGTACTAATGGATATTGAGAGTGGCACAATTGTTTGTTGTTGTTTTTTTTAAAGATTTTATTTATTTATTTGACAGACAGAGATCACAAGTAGGCAGAGAGGCAGGCAGAGAGAGAGAGAGAGAGAGAGAGAGAGAGAGAGGAGGAAGCAGGCTCCCCACTGAGCGGAGAGCCCCATGTGGGGCTCCATCCGAGGACCCTGGGATCATGACCTGAGACAAAGGCAGAGGCTTTAACCCACTGAGCCGCCCAGGCGCCCCGGCACAATTGTTTTCAGTACATTGCCAAGCAGAAGAAAGTAAGCTACATGTTAATAGTCCTTCCTGAAATTCTTTTTTGAAATTTTTCTGATGATTCTTATGAGACTGTGAAAGGTAGTATATGAAGATGGAATTGATGGGATATAGAAACTCATACCTGTCACAGGAACATGCGTGTTGGACAAATGGTACCATTATCCTATCGACAAGCTGATTAGTAGAACAAATCATCGTGTGCTTTCAAAGACAAACATCATATTCATGATCATTGATCTGTGTATTTGGACTAAAGAGATATATAGATATATATAGAGTATATATAGAGTATATAGATATATAGAGTAACTTAGAGAGTATTTACATCTTTCTAGTATTGAATTGTGCTTAGTTTTCAGGTTTATGTTGACCTGAAAAGTTTCTGTTAAAGTTTTATTCTCTATAATAGTGTTATGAAATCTTGGTATTACTTATTTATTTATTCAGAATAGCTGCCTTAATCCAGAGTTTCCATTGAGGAAGAATTTGAAATTATGCATTATATATCTTTTGTAGTTACAGGAATATTGGATTTCAAATTTTCTTCATGTAGCTTTGGTAACCTATATTTTCCTAGGAGTTGTAGGTACATGGCCTATCTTGTTTTTAATTATCGGCAAGAAGTTATTCATAATATTTTCTCATTTTTTAAGTATGTGTGATAGGTAGTAATGTATCTTCTAAGTATTTTGATTTTAGCTTTATTTTTCTCAATTTTATTAGTAATTTTGAAAAATCATTTTTAATTGACTTGTACATTCTTTTTTTGTTTTCAATATCATTAACTGCCATCTATATCTTAGTTTTCTTTACTTTTTGAATTTGCTTTCTTTCTCTATAAAATAGGCATCTAACTTCATTCCAGTATTTATTTTTTTCTAGTAGATGAATTTAAAGTTACAAATTTTCTTCTGGATTATTTCACAGTTTTTAAGGTATTTAGTGCAAAATTAAAAAAATAAAAAACAGAAACACATTAATAAACCAGGAAAAAGCAATCAACCATAGTATCTATTTAAAAAAAGAAAAACAGTTAATTATTTAACAAAGTGCTGATAAATAGGAAGCCCAAATGAACTACATTATAAATTGATAGTTTTTTAAATGAACATTTTTATATATAAACTTTAAACTAGTAAATTTAAAGGTATAGATGTAAAAGACAATTTTAGATAGATATAAATGCCAAAACTGACTGAAGAGTTGCAAAGTTGATAACTTCAATACTGTATAAGGCTGAAATACCGACAATAAAAGGAAATAAAAAATAAATTCACTACAACTGCTTGAAGAGTGATCACAGAAATATGCAGAGTAACCTGTCAGAAAACTCAGTGAGACAAAAGACAAAATGCTATTTATTTTTTAGAGAATGGAGCCCATCTATATGAATTCCTGTATTTTTTTTTAAATATTCACATTAATTTTGTAGTAACATTTTGCATTTACGGTGTGTTCCAGAACAGCAAGTTCACATGCTTGAAACTGGAACTAGCTCAGTTAGCAAGCAGTATTTATTTGACAGTTTTTATGAGAAATCTTCCTGGGAGCCCACACACACAGAGAAGCATATTGATTTCCTAAGTTTAATAGGCAGTAGAAGAAGTGACAGAATTTATTTATGTAACTCCTGGAGGGATGCAGCCTAGCCCTAGACAGGACTCAATGCTGTCAACTAAAGTAGACAGATTATCACTTCATGTTTAGCAAATGATCATGCAAACTAAAGGCAAACACACCTTGAAGGTGAGGGACAGTGGAGTGAGGATGACCAGGAAGAATTTACTATAGACTAGGAATAATTTTCTTATATTTCTTTGGACGTCAAAAACAAGGAGAAAGTTTCTTTCTCCTTAAGACTAATAACCAACTTAAAATTAAAATTAGCTTTAAACTTTAAAAACAATTACTTGGTGGGGGAGGGAGAAAAAGGAAAGCCTGTTCTTTTTAAACTTTTTTCCCCCCACAAGAAAAATAATATTCCAAGGAAAAAACAGCATTTTTTTTTATTCTGAGAAATAATAACTCCACTGGATATTATAATCAAGTTTCTTTCTGTCATGCAGTTTTAATGATTGAGTCATTTGGCATACCTCTTTGGTATACTTTGTTGGTTGAAATAATTGGTTATTCTGGGAATATAGTCATAGAAGGAAGAACCAATTTTTCTAGAAAGTCATGATGCAAATTTCCAACAATTATGCACATCCTACTTGGCTCGACTCTACAACTCAAAAGTCACATTCTTAGATTGTTGCAAGTTTCCAGTACTCATGAACACTGCATTCTGTCATACCAAATATAACAGAAAATGCATCTTCTATGAATATGCATAGTAGAAATTAGTAGTAACTGCACCTCAAGTAAATTGAAAGACATGTTTTTCCCAGGTGATCTGAATATTTTAAAATGTTTTTTACACATTCTATCACACACTTGTTCTCCAGAATATAGAGTTACTACATCACCATAAATTAATGTATTTTTTCCAGATATTAATGAGATAGGTTTGGATTTAAAAACTTATTCCTACAGAGGTAGGACTACAAAGGTAGAAATAATCTGTTCCAAATACTGCCTCCTCACCTCAGGGATGTTTAAAAGAGAAGAGGCAAGAACTCAGGTATGGATGGCTCCAAATCATAAATAAATTAGACCAGTGACCTTCAAATGTTTTTTTGTTGCTGCTGCTGCTGTTGTCCTTTCTTGAGCTGGAAAGCTCTTAATTCAAAGAAATCTTTAGTGGGGATCCACCATATAACAAAGAAAGCAGAACTGCTCTGGATAAAATAGGTCTGGGTCACCGGGGCCTGTGTTAGGCAGCTAAGTTCAGGCACTATGCTCACATGATGAAGTCCTTTTCTAAATTAGATGGAGTCCAATAGATGGGTCACAAAAGGCTCTTTCTGATCCAAAACAACTTTTCCATTAACCTTTACTGCTAGTACAAATACTGACAGTTCCTTCGGTTATGACTATACACTTGTTAAAACACAAATGTCCTTGCAGGGGTAATTAATTCAGTCCATTATCAATTATTAACACACTAAAATAAATTACTTTTCACAGCCCTTCCTTAAGGCAAAAAAATAGATAAAATGTATTCTACCCTGAAATATTATAGGAGAAACTTCTGTTTAAATCAAACTTCTGCTTCATCAAATTTCTATAAGATGCACGTCAGCTGTATTTTAATATAATTTTAATTAAATTTTATTATAAAAATAACTGATACAGAATCCTGGATTTGGAAGCTCCATAGAATCAGGGAAGTGGTCAGAAATTAAGACACAATGGCTAAGAGAAAAGTAGTCAGGATGACAAATCTCAAGGGTAGCATGCAAGTATTGGCACTTTTAATGTTGCTGATTAATTAAGAAGCTGGTGGGGAAACAATTCTCCACAGGTCTTTTGTGATTCTACACATTTTGTAGAGAGCTGTTGACAGCTTTTATTCTCAACTATCTTTTCAAAGTTTCATATAGAGAACAGCCTTAGAAGAAAGAGACAGTGTCTCTTTCCAGGGTAGAAGTAGATACATTTCTCCACTTTGTTATTCAAGATAATGTCTCCTTTTGGGGGAAAGGTAAAGTGGGTTTGCCAGCTCTCCCATCCTAACCACATCGTGTTTCCCGCTGGGTCAGGAGTAATAACAGTTCTTTGTCTCTGGCCCAGGAGTCTTGTGTGTTCTGCCACCATCTATAAAATTATGGCAGGCTAGATTGTTAGCATCTAGAGTACAATCTCACACCCTTCTACAATCTTTACAGCAGCGTATCATACAGAAAAGATCAAGAATAGAAAGTACTTCTCACAGTAAGTAGTGTAATGGTGCCTGTACTGGCCAAGAATTGACATGAAAATTCTACTAAAGCAGGGTTGAACAAAAGAAAGAAATGAGCTCTCACAAGTTATTGGAAAAGATGAGAGACTAAAAAGACAAGCAACTGTTCACCCAAAGGGTTCCTTGTGTCTTGGACACGATTATTATCCTTGAGACCATCAGGCCTAATTTTATTGTGCTCCTTCGTCCTGTTTCTGTAGGTTATCACAAAGAAACCCAAATCTGTAACATTCTTCACTGCCTTTGTTCTAATACCCATACAGTTCTCCTGTCTCCCCTGTCCCTCCCCACACAAAATCCTTATCCTCTTTCCTGATTTTTATTTTTCCCCAGCATTCATGACCATATTACTATATTGTGCATGTTTTGTAGGACTTCTTCCATGAGAATACAAGCTCCAAAATGGTGGAGACTTTTGTCTGTTTTGTTCACTTTATTAATTTTTACTTCTGGAATAGAGTCTAGCATTGCATAAGTAATAAATAAACATTAAGATGAATGAATTAGTAGATGAACAAAGGAACAGAATGGGAGACTGTGGTTAAACATTTCAGCTTTTTTCAAGACTTTCATTTGAGTCTTGCCTCCCAGACCCACCTCTTAAAGCATGGCTTTAATCTGGACCCTTAAATGGCTAATATGATAGGTTTTCAAGTTTATCTAAATAGAAAAATACATCCAGCTTTAAGAGGAAAAAATACATATAGAATGCTTCTTTGGGGTGTATAAGTTTGAAGCTAGTGGTCAGACAACCTGGGCTGGGTGACAGTGCATAGGAAGAAAAAAGGGACTCAGCCATCAGAAAGGATGAATACCCAACTTTTGCATCAACATGGATGGCACTGGAGGAGATGATGCTGAGGGAAATAAGTCAAGCAGAGAAGGTCAATTATCATATGGTTTCACTTACTTGTGGAACATAAGGAACAACATGGAGGACATTAGGAGAAGGAAAGGAAAAGTGAATTGGGGGAAATTGGAGGGGGAGAAGAAGCATTAGAGACTGTGGACTCTGAGAAACGAACTGAAGTTTTAGAGGGAAGGGGGCTAGGGAGATGGGTGAGCCTGGTAGTAGGTATTAAGGAGGGCACATATTGCATGGAGGATTGGGTGTTGTCCTCCCACAATGAATCTTGGAACACTGAATCAAAAACTAATGGTGTATTTTATGGTGAATAACATAACATAATAAAAAAAAGAGAAAGAAAAAAATGTGTTTCACACCTGTCTGAAATGGAAGAAATTTACAAGGAGTTAATATTAGTCAATTGTGATTTTTCCCCCCCATAAATACAACTATTCATCATTTGCAGGTGATTGTTTAGTCTTTGTCCATGCAGCCCAGTTGCATTTAGTAACTGATTTTATATATTATATATACACGTATATTTATATATATAAATATATTTATATTTATACACACACAAATAAGAACATGTATACACATGTATAAATATGTATTTTTTTAAGGTTTACTTGTTTTAGGGAGAGGGAGAGGAAGTTCAAGGGGGGAGGATCAAAGGGAGAGGGAGAGAGAGAATCTGAACCAGACTCCTTGCTGAGCAAGTATCCCAATGTTAAATTTGATCTCACGACCCTGAGATCATGACCTGAGCCAAAACTGAGAGTCAGATGCTTAACCAACTGTGCCACACAAGTGGCCCTATAAATATGTATTTTTTAAAAAAATATATATATTTTTTCAATGATGAGAAGAACAGAACAAAAAAATACACAAATAATTTAGGTGTAATTATTAGAGGAACAAGAATTTTAGATTTAGTTCTTCTTTTTAATGTGTAGGAAGAAATATTTCATGGCCTATTATGTATAAATAATATACTTTTAGTTGTCATCAAATTCTAAAATATGTTCCTGAAATTTATTGTTCTAAGAAAAAATTTCATTTTTTCAAAGAGTTAATATTCATGTTATGACATGTAACTTACTTTTGACTGTCAGACTGTTCAGTTGGATTTTCAAACCTTATTAATACCTATTGTTATATTGTACTCAAGTGTTCATTTAATATTTCTAAGTAGATTTTCAGATAGACAAAGCATTAAGAGACTACTTATAGTTGTTAATGATTAACTAATAATACACAGAAAGAGAATTAAATCCTAACAGAGGCTCAGAAATAACTTATTAGGACATTCTTCATTTACCTTTATTCTGTAAGAACAACTTAAGCAAAAAACACCTGCCAGTGATGACCTACTCCAATTCAAGCACCTTAAACAGAAAGTTTGGCTCAAAGTCAGAAATAAACACTTGCATTTACTAGTAGATCTATCTTACCCCAAGTGAAAAAGAAAGCGAAAGAAAGAAAGAAAGAAGAGAGAGAGAGAAAGAAAGAAAGGAGGAAGGAAAAAAGAGAAGCGTGTATTACATTCAAAAGCTAAAGCTATGATTGCACAATTTTTTTTTAAATTTTTGGAGCCAACAATTAATGGTGAAATAATAGTCCAGATGGGTGGTTTGAACTCTGCATCAGAAGTTGAACATCAAGTGTGCGGTTTTATTGATAGGAGGTTAAAATTAGCAGATTAAATTAGTGAGAGAGAAAGTACTTTGTTTACTAAATTGACCTTAAGTTCTTTAAATGTCATGGCATGGCTTTAAAATTATCCAAAAATAATGTTCTCATCTTGTCTTATCCAACTGCCTTTCACTTATCTCCCACCTCCTCTCCCTTTCTTGCCCACATTCAGGTGAAAAGGGAGACCAGAGTATGAAAATTATGTAAAATGCAATGACTTATTTTCATGTTGGAAAGGGAATGTGTTAAAATAAAAGCTCATCAGGGAATTCTTGAGTTAGAGAATTCAGAAATATTTGCATGAGGTCGTTAATATTTTTAGAGCCTTCGATTTACTAACATTTGAAAAAAGATGGAGACTTTCCCCAGAGAAAAAAATTACAGGTGTATTCTCATAATCCCGCACCAAACACTCTCTTACTCATATCCATACACCCACACACAGACACTCTTATACACATTTACATATATTTGGGCTTGCACACATTAGCAAAAACCTTGTAAATTCATGCTTTTATAAAGAACCATATATTCCTGATTTCTGTTCAGAGAATCAGAATAAAAATTTCACTCAACCAGAGGTCAGCAAAATATGACCTATGGGAAAAATCCAGCCCAGTGGCTGATTTTATAAGTCAAGGTTTATTAGAATACAGCCTAACTCAGTTATCTTGTGTATTATTCATGGCTGCTTTCATATTATAGTTCTAGTGTAGATACAGGACCATATGACCACAAAACCTAAAGTATTTGCAATCTAGCCATTTCAAGAAAAAGTTAGTCAAATCTATAGCAAAACACTTTATGTGTGGGGAAACAGAAAATTCAATTTGCAACCTATTCTTAAGAATGCTCTGACTGCATGGTGAACTGAATAAAACCATTTTCTGCCAAAAGATCCTACAATGATGGATAGGCTGCCCGTGGCAGGAGGCAGAACTCCATCTACTGACCAAGAAGCCTTGGGGGCGGGGGGGGAGAAGAATAAAAAAACAAAACAAATTATCATTTATGAAAAGAAAGTAAAACTTCTAGCCTATGTTACCTAAAAGTCAGAGTCTGAACTTATACTGCCCAACCAAAATATTAATATGATCAATACCACCTGCTATACAGAGAGGTATGTCCACAATCGAGCCTTCATAGAACTGACATAAATTAACCAATCTACATTCAAGATTAGTTTATAATAAGAAATTAAAAAAAAATTCACAATTATATAGCATCAAAGACAGCCCATAAAGGAGGAACAGCACCCAGAAGGTTAAGAGAAAAATGTACACCGGAAACAATAACATATCTAGGAATAAACTTACCCAAAGAGGTAAAAGACCTGTATTCTGAAAATTATACAATACTCATGAAAGAAACTGAAGATAACACAAAGAAATGGAAAAACACTCCACGTTCTTTGATTGGAAGAACAAATATTGTTTTATTTTTATTTTCTTAAAGACTGTATTTGTTTATTTGAGAGAGAGAGAAAGAGAGAGCATGCACAAGCAGGGGGAGTGGCAGAGGGAGAGGGAAAAACAGGCTCCCAGCTGAGCAGGGATAAGGACGCTGGACTCAAACCCAGGACCCTGGGATTATGACCTGAGCTGAAAGCAGATGCTTCACAGATTGAGCCACCCAAGTGTTCCAGAAGAACAACTATGGTTAAAATGTCTATACTACCCAAAGCAATTTACAGATTTAATGCAATCCCTATCAAAATATCAACAGCATTTCTCACAGAACTAGAACACACAATCCTAAAATTTATATGGAACCACACAAGAGCCCAAATAGCCAAAGTAATCTTGAAAAAGATAAAAGTTGGAGGTATCACAATTTCAGACTTTATATTACAAAGCTGTAATGATCAAGAGTATGGTAGTAGCACAAAACAGGCACATAGAGGAACAGAACAGGAAGCCCAGAAATAAACCCACAATTGTATGGTCAATTAATCTTTTAAAGGAGGAATGAATATCTGACTAGCAGCAAAACAGTGTCTTCAATAAATGTATTGGGAAACTGGACAGCAACATGCCCAAGAATGAAACTGGGCTACTTTCTTTCAGAGTACACAAAAATAAACTCAAAATGAATTAAGAACCTAGGTGTGAGGG